>NC_057798.1:296545155-296553484 GCF_018294505.1 Triticum aestivum | reverse complement strand
ATCTACGCTATGTGGATGATGTTTGTGGACTATTTAAGCTTGCAGGTATACCCGATGATGTTGTTAAGAAGAAGGCCTTCCCTTTATCTTTGAAGGGAGACGCATTGACATGGTATAGGCTATGTGATGATATGAGATCATGGAACTATAAAAGATTGGAATTGGAATTTCATCAAAAGTATTACCCTATGCATCTCTTGTTCATCGTGATCGTAATTATATATATATATATATATATATATATATATATATATATATATATATATATATATATATATGTATATATAATTTTTGGCATCACGAAGGAGAAAGCATCGCTCAAGCTTGGGGGAGGCTTAAATCAATGTTATATTCATGCCCCAATCATGAGCTCGCAAGAGAAGTAATTATGCAAAGTTTTTATGCTCGGCTTTCTGATAACAATCGCACCATGCTCGATACTTCTTGTGCTGGCTCTTTTATGATGAAGCCTATTGAATTTAGATGGAATTTATTAGATAGAATTAAATGCAACTCTGAAGATTGGGACCTCGACGAAGGTAAGGAGTCAGGTATGACACCTAAGTTTGATTGTGTTAAATCTTTTATGGATACAGATATTTTCCGTAAGTTTGGACTAAATATGGACTTGACTCTGAGATAGTAGCTTCTTTCTGTGAATCTTTTGCTACTTATGTTGATCTCCCCAAGGAGAAGTGGTTTAAATAGCATCCTCCTATAGAAGTAAAAGTAGCTGCACCTATTAAAGTTGAAGAAAACACTGTCACTTACAATGATCCTATTGTTCCCACTTCTTATGTTGAGAAATCACCTTTCCCTATTAGAATGAAGGATCATGCTAGAGCTTCAACTGTTGTCCGTAAAAGCAATATTAGAACTTATACACCTCCAGAGCAAGTCAAAGTAGAACCCAATATTGCTATTGTTAAAGATCTCTTGTCTGATAATATTGATGGGCATGTTATTCAATTCTTTGGTGAAACAACTAGAATTGCTAAACCCTGTGATAGAGATAAACATAGACCTGTGGTAGGCGTGCCTGTTATTTCCGTTAAAATAGGATATCACTGTTATCATGGCTTATGTGATATGGGTTCTAGTGCTAGTGTTATACCCATTGACTTATACAAAGAAATTGTGCATGATATTGCACCTGCTGAGTTAGAAGATATTGACGTTACAATTAAACTTGCCAATAGAGATACTATATCTCCAATAGGAATTGTTAGAGATGTTGAAGTCTTGTGTGGGAAAACTAAATACCCCGCTAATTTTCTTGTTCTTGGTTCTCCAAAAGATAGCTTTTGTCCGATTATATTTGGTAGACCCTTCTTGAATACTGTTAATGCTAAGATAGACTGCAAAACGAATGTTGTTACTATTGGCTTGGATGATATGGTTCATGAGTTTAATTTCTCTAAATTTAGTAAACAACATCGTGAGGAAGAATTGCCTAGTAAGGATGAAATTGTTGGTCTTGCTTCTATTGCCGTATCTCCTAGTGATCCTTTAGAACACTATTTGCTAGACCATGAAAATGATATGTTCATGAATGAAAGAAGAGAAATAGATGAAGTATTCTTTAAACAGGAACCTATTCTGCAACACAATTTGCCTGTTGAAATCCTAGGGGATCCTCCTCCACCCAAGGGTGATCCCGTGTTTGAGCTTAAACCGTTGCCTCATAATCTTAAATATGCTTATCTTGATGAAAAGAAAATATATCCTGTCATTATTAGTGCTGACCTTTCAGAGCATGAAGAAGAAAGATTATTGAAAACTCTATAAAAGCACCGTGCCGCTATTGGATATACTCTAGATGATCTTAAGGGCATCAGTCCCACTCTATGTCAACATAAAATAAATTTGGAAGCGGATGCTAAACCAGTTTGTGATCCTCAACGACGTTTGAATCCTAAAGTGAAAGAAGTGGTAAGAAAGGAAATACTCAAGCTTCTGGAGGCAGGTATAATTTATCCTGTTGCTGATAGTCAGTGGGTAAGTCCTGTCAATTGTGTCCCTAAGAAGGGAGGTATTACTGTTGTCCCTAATGATAAACATGAATTGATTCCGCAAAGAATTATCACAGGTTATAGGATGGTAATTGATTTCCGCAAATTAAATAAGGCTACTAAGAAAGATCATTACCCCTCACCTTTTATTGATCAAATGCTAGAAAGATTATGAAAACATACACATTATTGCTTTCTAGATGGTTATTCTGGTATCTCTCAAATACCTGTGTCGGCTAAAGATCAATCAAAGACTACTTTTACATGCCCTTTTGGTACTTTTGCTTATAGACGTATGCCTTTTGGTTTATGTAATGCACCTGCTACCTTTCAAACATGCATGATGGCTATATTCTCTGACTTTTGCGAGAAAATTTGTGAGGTTTTCATGGACGACTTTTCCGTCTATGGTTCCTCTTTTGATGATTGCTTGAGTTTTGCAGAGATGTGAAGAAACTAATCTTGTCTTGGATTGGGAAAAGTGCCACTTTATGGTTAATGAAGGTATTATCTTGGGGCACAAAGTTTCTGAAAGAGGTATTGAAGTTGATAAAGCCAAGGTTGATGCTATTGAAAAGATGCCATGTCCCAAGGACATCAAAGGTATAAGAAGTTTCCTTGGTCATGCCGGATTCTATAGGAGGTTCATTAAGGACTTCTCAAAAATCTCTCGGCCTCTGACTAATTTATTACAAAAAGATGTACCATTTGTCTTTGATGATGATTGCGTAGAAGCATTTGAAATACTTAAGAAAGCATTAGTCTCTACCCCTGTTGTTCAGCCACCTGATTGGAATTTATCTTTTGAAATTATGTGTGATGCTAGTGATTATGCTGTAGGTGTTGTTCTAGGGCAAAGAGTTGATAAGAAATTAAATGTTATCCATTATGCTAGTAAGACTCAAGACAATGCTCAAAGAAATTATGCTACTACCGAAAAGGAACTTTTAGCAGTTGTATTTGCTTGTGATAAATTCAGACCCTGTATTGTTGATTCTAAAGTAACTATTCACATAGATCATGCTGCTATTAAATATCTTATGGAAAAGAAAGATGCAAAACCTAGACTTATTAGATGGGTTCTCTTGCTGCAAGAATTTGATTTGCATATTGTTGATAGAAAAGGAGCTGAGAACCCCGTTGCAGACAACTTATCTAGGTTAGAGAATGTTCTTGATGACCCACTACCTATTGATGATAGCTTTCCTGATGAACAATTAAATGTCATAAGCACTTCTCATAGCACTCCATGGTATGTTGATTATGCTAACTATATTGTTGCTAAATTTATACCACCTAGCTTCACATACCAACAAAAGAAAAAGTTTTTCTATGACTTGCGACATTACTTTTGGGATAACCCACATCTTTATAAAGAAGGAGTAGATGGTGTTATTAGACGTTGTGTACCTGAGCATGAACAGGAACAGATCCTACGCAAGTGTCACTCCGAAGCTTATGGAGGACACCACGCTGGAGACAGAACTGCACATAAGGTATTGCAATCCAGTTTTTATTGGCCTACTCTCTTCAAGGATGCCCGTAAGTTTGTTTTGTCTTGCGATGAATGTCAAAGAATTGGTAATATTAGTAGACGTCAAGAAATGCCTATGAATTATTCACTTGTTATTGAACCATTTGATGTTTGGGGCTTTGATTATATGGGACCTTTTCCTGCCTCTAATGGATACACACATATTTTAGTTGTTGTTGATTACATTACTAAGTGGGTAGAAGCTATTCCAACTAGTATTGTTGATCATAACACTTCTATTAAAATGCTTAAGGAAGTTATTTTTCCGCGGTTTGGAGTCCCTAGATACTTAATGACTGATGGTGCTTCACACTTTATTCATGGTGCTTTTTGTAAGATGCTTGCTAAATACGACGTTAACCATAGAATTGCATCTCTATATCACCCGCAGTCTAGTAGTCAGGTAGAATTGAGCAATAGAGAGCTCAAATTAATTTTGCAAAAGACTGTCAATAGGTCTAGGAAGAATTGGTCCAAGAAACTGAATGACGCGTTGTGGGCCTATAGAACTGCATACAAAAATCCTATGGGTATGTCTCCGTATAAAATGGTTTATGGAAAAGCTTGTCACTTGCCTCTCGAACTGGAACATAAGGCATATTGGGCTATTAAAGAGCTCAACTATGATTTCAAACTTGCCGGTGAGAAGAGGTTATTTGATATTAGCTCACTTGATGAATGGAGAACCCAAGCTTATGAAAATGCCAAGTTTTTTAAAGAAAAGGTTAAAAGATGGCTTGACAAAAGGATACAAAAGCGTGAGTTTAATGTAGGTGATTATGTATTGCTATACAACTCTCGTTTAAGATTTTTTGCAGGAAAACTTCTCTCTAAATGGGAAGGTCCCTACGTTATCGAGGAGGTCTATCGTTCCGGTGCCATGAAAATTAACAACTTCGCAGGCACAAATCCGAAGGTGGTAAACGGTCAAAGGATCAAACACTATATTTCAGGTAATCCCATAAATGTTGAAACTAATATTATTGAAACCGTAACCCCGGAGGAATACATAAAGGACACTTTCCAGAACGTTCCAGACTCCGGTAAGGAATAGGTATGTGGTACGGTGAGTAAACCGACTCCAGAACAATTTTTAAGGCAATATTTCTCCGTTTTGGAATATTTAGAAAAATAGAAAAATAAGTAGCAGTCCGGGGAGGACACGAGGCCTCCACGAGGGTGGAGGGCGCGCCCTACCCCCCTGGGCGCGCCCCCCTACCTCGTGAGCACCTCGTGTGCCCTCCGGACTCCGTTTCCTTGCATGATACGTATATTGGTCGGTAAAAATTCATTATATATACCCCCGAAGGTTTTGACTCTTGTATCACGCAAATATCCTCTGTTTTTGTTTCGAGTTGTTGCTGCTGCAGATTAGAGCAAGATGTCTTCTCTAGAGTCAGTCGGGGAGAGCCGGGTATCTAACACGGCACCGGAACCAAGGGCAAACAGCGACGCTGACCACTTTGGGCTAGCAACGGAGGAAGAGATGGAGGCTGACCTGATGAGGTTAGATGCCATGGAAGATCAAGAAGTCACCTCTCGCCTCCAAGCTGGGTTTACGATGGGGAAACTACATAGCTCAGCTATTCCAAACTCGGTTATCCCTTCCAATGTTAGATTTCTTTCCTATGAAAATATGAGGAGGAGTGTCTCTTGTTCTCCCGCAGCTATGCAGCACCCTTGGGTGCACGGAGCTTTAGCCGTTACAGGAAAGCTTCGCAAGGAAATAATGGACCACAAGCAGCAAGTCAATAAGCTCGAGGAGGAGAACCATATTCTGAGGGGAATTATCGCCAAGAATATTACGCCAACAACAAAGAAGGAGAAATAATCATCTGGGCATGGGCACTCCCCTTGGCAACTACCAAGCTTGGGGGAGGTGCCCTAGTATCGTATCACCATCACAACTCCTATCTTTACCGTTTTTCTTAGTTTGATCCTATTAGTAGTATCTTGATTTAGTAGAATAAAGTCATGGCATGATCTAGTTTGAGTTTTGCTTTATGATCCTTCCTTGTAATCGAGTCCGTGAGCTATATAATAAAGATTAGTGTTGAGTCAAGGGCTTGATTATTTTGCCATGATCTCGGGTGATTAGAAGAAAAAGAATAAAAAGAATCATAGAGTTCATATTGATCTTATTGAAAGTAATGACTTCACATAGAAAGAGTATGATGATTAAAAGTTGTTGGGAGTTGGCAAATATAGCTTTGGTCATCGTTGCAATTAATAGGAAGTAATAAGGAAAGAGAGGTTTCACATATAGATATATTATCATTGACATCTTTTATGATTGGGAGCACTCATTAAAATATGACATGCTAAAGAGTTGATGGTGGACAAGGAAGACAACATAATGAGTTATGTTTTCTTACATCTGAGACAAAGTATGTTGTCATGGATCCTCTACCGTGTTGAGCTTGCTTTTCCCCCTCATGCTAGCCAAATTCTTAGCACCAAGTAGAAATACTACTTGTGCTTCCAAATACCCTTAAACCAGTTTTGCCATGAGAGTCCACCATATCTACCTATGGATTGAGTAAGATCCTTCAAGTAAGTTGTCATCGGTGCAAGCAATAAAAATTGCTCTCTAAATATGCATGACTTATTAGTGCAGAGAAATAAGCTTTGTACGAACTTGTTGTGGACGCAATAAAAGCGACGGACTGCATAATAAAGGTTCACATACAAGGGTTAATATAAAGTGATGTTCTTTTGCATTAAGATTTTGTGCATCAACCCTAAACGCGCATGTCAACCTCTACTTCCCTCTGTGAAGGGCCTATCTTTTATTATTATCCTCTACCTTATGCAAGAGTCACGGTGATCTTCACCTTCCCTTTTTCATTTTATCCTTTGGCAAGATCAGCATGTTGGAAAGAACATGATGTATATATCTAATTGGATGTGGGGGAGCATGAATTATTATTGTTGACATTACCGTTGAGGTAAAAGGTTGTGGGGCAAAACTATAAGCCCCTATCTTTCTCTGTGTCCGATTAAAAATCCGTAACCACAAGTATTGCGTGAGTGTTAGCAATTATGAAGGACTAAGTGATAGTTGAGTATGTGGACTTGCTTTTAAGCTCTGACATAGACTCTTTCCATTGTTACGATAAATTGCAATTGCTTCAATGACTGAGATTATAATTGTTGGTGCTCAATAAGGTTTCTGATTCATACTTTGGCTTTGTGAAAAGATCATGACTTGAACATAAGTAATCATATGACAAAATCTATATATGTTGTTGTTATGGAAGTAATCATGATGCCTTCATGTCCGTATTTTATTTTTATCGACGCCTCTACCTCTAAACATGAGGACATATTTATTGTTATCGGCTTTTCGCTTGAGGACAAGCAGGGTCTAAGCTTGGGGGAATTGATACGTCCATTTTGCATCATGCTTTTATATCAATATTTATTGCATTATGGGCTGTTATTTCACATTATGTCACAATACTCATGGCTATTCTCTCTTATTTTACAAGGATTACATGAAGAGGGAGAATGCCGGCAGCTGGAATTCTGGGCTGGAAAAGGAGCAAATATTGAAAGGCCTATTCTGCGCAACTCCAAAAGTCCTGAAACTCCACGAAATACCTTAAAACACTACAGGAATCCAGTATTTTGCCGTCTGCCACGGCGGACGGCAAAGGCACGGACGGCGGACGGCAAAGAGGGACGGCAAAGACAGGGTCGGCAAATAGGTCCTTTGCCGTCTGCTTTATATGGCGGACGGCAAAGAGTCCTTTGCCTACAGCGGCGGACGGCAAAGAGGAGGGACGGCAAAATATTGGACGTCCGCCAGCGTTAGTCCGTTAGGCGGCTAACGGCGGCCTTTGCCGTCCGCCAGCGGACGGCAAATTTGAGCGCCTCTTTGCCGTCCGCCAGTTGACGTCAGCAATGCGTTAGCGCCCGCTGTTTCTTGCCGTCTGCCACGGTAGGCAAAGTCGAAGTCTTTGCCATCAGCTTAGCTTTGCCGTCTGCCACGGTAGGCAAATTTGCCAAATGGCCCATCTCTCAGGAAGAACAGGTGGGCGCCACGTGCTCCCTTTGCCGTCTGCCACCGACAGCAAAGGGGTCTTTGCCGTCTGCCGCTGACGGCAAAGAGCCTGCACTGCCTCTTTTTTATTCTGTTTTTCTTATATCCAACAATTATCACAGTAAATATATCACAAGACTCTTTCACAATAAATATCTAGCACATATATATCCATCCATACATACATAGTAGGTTGCACATAGTTCCATCGATCCATACATATTACAATATGCAAAGTTTCATCATAGCAATCTAGTTTCATCATAGCAAGTTAATTCCATCAGAGCAAGCGAGCAGAATACAAGAAGTGCATCAAAGGAAAAAACAAGCAATCCATCATAGGAAGCTGGCTTCCGTGAAGTGAATGAAACCTGCAAAATGACAAATAAGAAAGTTAGAAAAAGAAGACTAGAAGAAGAAGAAGAAGACTAGAAGAAGAAGTATATGCCATTTATTAGCTAACTTAGGTGAACTAGATCATTTATGAGCTAAATTAGTTGAAATGGATCGTTTATGAGGTAACTTAGGTGAAATGGATCGTTTATTAGCTAACCTAGGTGAAATGGATCATTTATGAGCTATCTTAGGTGAAATGGATCGTTTATGAGCTATCTTAGGTGAAATGGATCGTTTATGAGCTAAGTTAGGTGAAATGGATCGTTTATGAGCTAACCTAGGTGAAATGGATCATTTATGAGCTAACCTAGGTGAAATGGGTCATTTATGAGCTAACCTCGG
>NC_057798.1:296536933-296544723 GCF_018294505.1 Triticum aestivum | reverse complement strand
TGAGTTAACCTAGGTGAAATGGGTCGTTTATGAGCTAACCTAGGTGAAATGGGTCGTTTATGAGCTAACCAAGGTGAAATGGATCATTTTGGAGATAACTTAGTTGAAATGGGTCGTTTATGAGCTAACTAAGGTGAAACGCCACGTTTTTGAGCTAACTGAGGTGAAATGGATCGGTTTTAGCTAACTTAGGTGAAATAGGTCATTTTGGAGCTAACCTAGGTGAAATGGGTCATTTTGGAGCTAACCTAGGTGAAATGGGTCATTTTAAAGCTAACGTAGGTAAAATGGATCATTTAGGAGCTAATCTACGTAAAATGGGTCATTTTAGAGGTAACTTGGATAAATTGGATCACTTGTAAGCTAACTAAGGTAAAATGAGTCATTTTAGAGCTAACTTAGGTAAAATGGATCGTTTATGAGCTAACTAAGCTAATTATGCAATTTTGACATAAGTAAGCTAAGTACATATCGTTTTAGAGCTAACTTAGGTAAAATGGATGGTTTATGAAGTCACTAAGCTTATTAAGTCATTTTGGAGGAAAAGAAGCTAACTCTAGGTCATTATGGTAAGCATATTGGAGGAAATAAAGCTAAGTGTAGGTCTTTATGCATTTGTTAAGCAAAACACTAGAGAAACTTACCGTGATCAGGAAGGTGTAGGAGCGGGCTGGCTCGTGCCGGTAGCTGGAGAAGGATCGTGCGATGCGTTTTTGGAGTTAAGCTGCACCAAAGATCATTTCCAATGTCTCGTTAGCATTATGACACTCAAATGTTAAGACTAGCAAGTAATGTCCATTCAAATTAAACTCACCGTGCTCCCAGGAGCAATCACTGGCATCGGTGGAGCGGTCTGACCGGACTTCTCGCACACAGACTGCACATTTGGTTTTCACAACAGAGTCATACTAGTTAGTAATGAGACTAAAATGTTAAGACTAGCAAGTAATCTGTAGAAGAAACTTACCACAAGGAGCTCGTACATGGCCCTTTCCTGCATGTCATTCCGTGCCCTCTCCTCCTCCAACATCTTTGTCGTCCTCTCCTCCAACTCCCGCTGCCTCTCCGCCGCCTCCGCCAGAAGTTTCTCCGTTCTATCTCTCTCACTCTGTATAGCAGCCTGCAACACCACTCACATGACCATTTGTAATCATTGATGGAAGCGCACACAATGTAATGGAGAAAGATAGTTGAGTACGTATAACTAACCTTTAAGGCGAGTTGGACTGGCCGTTCACGAGGCCTTATCTCAGGAGCGGAGCTCGACTGGCGCGCCTTGATCTCCGGGAGAGTGCTAGGACAACGGATAAGTCCATCTCCCATGGCTATGGAGCCATGGGACCTCCCGCCACCAGATATCATCAGCAGCTCTGTATCAATGGGACCCTGGCTCATGTTAAAGTCCTCCCCTTTCCTCGCCTTCCCCTGATCTCTATATTGCACGAGCTTGTCGTGGGCGGAGATGTTGGTGAAGTTCTTTGGATCATCGAGGTCAGACACAGAGAATGCCTTGACTTTCTTGTAAGGGCCAGTGTGGGCCATGGCATACAGGTCGTACACCTCTGGCACCTTATCCGCCTTATTGTAGCGTGCCTGAAAGAGAGAAACAAAGTAAATTAGTAATTAAAGGGCTAAAGCTAGCATGATGAATGAATTGCATGAATCATGAAGAAAACCACATACCCAGTTCCGCCCGTACTAAAATAAGTTGGAGCTGCCTTGGTGGTGTGGCACACCTTCCATTTGGGCACGTTTGTCCTTGGCTTGGTTCTGGGTGGCCCGCCATTCTTTTGAGCACCACGCATTGACCAACACCTCCCAACAATCCATCCGATCCGCACACCATCTCGGAGGGGCCTAAGTTAGCAAATAGAAACTTCAGCGCTACGGCTATGAATTACTAAATGAAGGAAGTAAGTACAAGGCCTTAAGAATTACCTTCATGTCCTGCTCCTTACTCAAGAACTTATCGCGGCACTCCTGCTTGGGCTTCTTG
The DNA here is from genome assembly GCF_018294505.1 of Triticum aestivum. NCBI lineage: Eukaryota > Viridiplantae > Streptophyta > Magnoliopsida > Poales > Poaceae > Triticum > Triticum aestivum. The sequence continues at coordinate 296,542,727 of NC_057798.1, read as the reverse complement.
ATACCACGCCCGGCGTAGTAGTCTCGAACAGCCTGCACCCGAACCTCATGCCGTAAGTTCTGAAGTAGGCGCTTGCACTCCTTGTCGATAACATCTGCCGCCTCCTCCTCGTATCCCTCCTCACACCTGTAGAATGTCTGCAATCAAATGAGACAATATTGATTAGTACAATTAATAACTAGCTAGTTGAAGATTTTTAATTGTGTAAAGGAGAAATTACCCAGAACTTTCTAATCACCACGTCTGCCCTCGTCTTGCACAAGACACCGTCGATAATCTCACCCGGAGGGGCCGGGGCAGCCAAGTAGTGCTCCCAACTCAATCCAACCTCTGGAAGCCGACCCTCACCAGGCAACGTGACAAACCCCGGGAAGTTTTGCTGAATCAGAACTCCAAGGATGGAGTTGGGCCGGCAGACACTTTCATGGTGGTCCCAACCCCTGCAGCATGACAAGGCCAACGCATTAGTTATTTGAAGAAACGTGAATGCAGAAGGTACAAAAAGATTAAATTCACTTACCTCTCCCCATCAGGGAAAATCAACCACCTCTGCTCGCGGGTCGCCGACACGGACGGGAGCCGTGTAGCACCACGCTGGTAGACGTTGCCCCCCTCCTCCCCCTCCTCCTCAAAATCAGTCGGCTCCCCGCCATCATCAGCATGGCCACTCGGCTCCCCGCCATCATCAGCATGGCCAATTGGCTCCTCAGGCTGACCCGACCAAGTACCCCATCCAGACGTGTGCTCCTCCGGGGTCTCGTGGGCCGAAGGCCCGTCGACCCGAGGCTCGTGGGCCGAAGACCCGTGGACTGGAGGCTCGTGGACCGGAGTCCGTGTAGCCTCCTCCTCAGAGGAGTCCACCCTAGTAGTCACGTGCTCAGGTGAAACAGCTGGGGGCGGCGGCGAGGAAGGCGCCGTAAGAGTCACCCTACCTCCTATCCCGCGACCACGTGCTCCACCTCCTCTCTTCTTCTTACCTCGTCCCCTACTGGGCACCGCGGTCGACGAAGAAGGGCCCGACGGTGTCGCCATACTGTCCAGCAACGCTCGGCGGAGAGGTGTGTGTGGAATGGAAGACCTCGCACCACGCGCCGACAAAGAACGGGCCTCGGCGCTCTCCCGACCAGCGCCCACCATCTTTCAACACCTGCCATGACAAAGAATAAACGAAATTAGTACAACATAACAAAAGTACCGACATGAATAATAATATGTATATCACTTAAGTGTATCATCATCAAGTACAACATAAAAAAAATTGAATACCTGACACTACTAATAATCTCGATCAGTATCATCAATAAATGCATAATCATCATCATCACTATAATCAATGATGGGCTCATAGGGTTCATTGGCATCAACATGTGCAAGGCCACCTTGACGTAATCGGTCAAGCATTGACAGGTCATCCGCAGCAGTAACCTCTTCTTGTTCCGGCTCTTCTTGTTCCTCCTCTGGGGTGATGTCGGATTCACTGTCGTTGTCTACTTTAATGTTTTGGGGTGAAGTATAGCGGTTCTTGAAATGCTTTTTGGAAAGACGCGTCTCTTGGAAGAATTCTCCTTCATATGTGTCTGGGTTAATGTGAGGTTCATAATCCTCTTCCTTTGGGGGAGAAAGTCTAGCACATGGCGGCACTTCATAAACGACATCCCAACCTTTCAGATTTGGATTAGTTTGGCAGGCCCATGGTAGATAGAATCCTTGGGTCGCCTGTTGAGCCGTAAGATAGACATCAGGAACATCTAAATGGGTGCTTTTGTTGATTTCAACTAGCCCTATATGTTTATGAGTCCTTCTAGTCTCCTTCGGCTGAAACCAATAACATTTGAAGACTACGACATTCGGTGGGTTTTCACCATAGAACAGAAGTTCATAAATTGCTTCAACTCTCCCATAATACTCGGTACCTCCTTCGCCGATAGCAGATACACAAAAATTTGTAGACTTTCGGTCGGCCATAGATAGCTCTTTGCCATAGGTACAAAAGCGATACCCGTTGATGTCGTACTTGTCAAATGAACGGACCTTATAGTCAAAACCATTAGCGACTTGTCTCAATTCGGTGTCCATAGACTCTAAATAGCCTACAAGTTTAATATGAAAGGATTGTTGCATTACACACAAATTAGCAAATGCAATGAAATTGTCTAATAGAAATTACCGTTTGTTTGAACCAAGAGATGAAACCGGGATAGCCACCTCCCTGCTTTGCGAGAAGCTCATACTCTTCGACGGAATCCTTTTGGATCTCTGCTCCATACGAGAATATGGCGACGTATCGACTGTATGACATATCCAGGAATAAGAGTAGTTCAAAGGAAATAGAAGTTGCGAAACAATGTACCGAGAACTTACTCGATGTACGGCGGCACTTCTATCAGGTTGTTGAAGATATACAACGAAATGGTCCGCCATTCTTCATTATCCAAAGATACTGGATGTGAAACACTAGCTGGTGCGAGATTCCCTTTGAATAGGCTGAGGTTGGATCCACCCTTTTTAGGGTCGTCAGCATTGTACCGAGGCTTCGGATTATGCAAATGACGATTTTTGGCTTCGTGGTGTGCTGTTACGAAGTTTGCCGCCTCTTCTGTGATGAATGCCTTAGCCATCGATGCTTCAATTCTACGTTTATTTTTACATTTTTCTCTAAGCGTCTTCTGCATCCTCTCAGTTGGGTAGCACCAACGATTTTGCACGCCCCCCCCCCCAATCTTGCCTCGGTCGGGAGATGCAAAATCAAATGCTGCATTGGATTAAAGAAGCCCGGTGGAAAGATCTTCTCTAACTTGCAGATCAACTCTGGTGCCAACTCTTCCATTTCTTCTAGCACGCCAGGCGATAATTCTTTCGCACAAAGAACACAGAAGAAATAGCTGAGTTCTGCCAGTACTAGCCATTCATCCTCAGGGATGAAGCCACGCAACATCACCGGCATTACCCCTCAATCCATATGTGCCAATCATGACTCTTGAGACCAAATATCTTCAATTTATCAAGATTCGCTCCCCTCTTTAGATTCGCTGCATACCCATCGGGGAACATCAACTGATGTTGCACCCACAAGATAATTTCCCTCATAGCTGGCCTTCCAAGATTGAACCATGCCTTTGGCTTCGTCCAGTTCTGCTTTCCTTTTGGTTCTTTCATGTTTTGTAACGGCCTATCACATAGCGCCTCCAGATCGACTCTAGCCTTAGTATTATCCTTTGACTTCCCATCTATGCCGAACAATGTACCAAAAAGTGCCTCGACGATATTCTTCTCAGTGTGCATCACGTCGATGTTGTGTGGGCAAAGGAGGTCTTTGAAGTAAGGCAGATCCCATAAGCATGTTTTGTGAGTCCACGCGTGCTTAGTATTATACCCCTTGAAGTACCCTGGACGCTGTGGATCTGGCTCGAGAGCGTTTAACTAATCCAGGGTATGTTGGCCTGTCAATGCAGGTGGTGCAGAGTTTTTGACAACTCTACCTCTGATGAAGTTCTTCTTGTCTTTCCTGAACTTATGGCGAGGATCCAAGAACCGTCTCTGCATGTAGAAGCAAGAAAACTTGCGACCGGCCTGAAGCCAACGAAACTCAAGAGCTCCCTTGCATGTGGGGCACGAGAACCTTCCATGCACACACCAGCTAACGAATAGCACATACGCCGGCAAGTCATGCATCGAGTACATGTACCAGACACGCATTATGAAGTTCCGTTTGCTATAGGCGTCGTATGTCTTGAACCCATTATCCCAGGCTTCTTGCAATTCGTCCTTAAGCGGTTGCATGTACACATTCATATTTTTCCCCAGATAGTTGGGCCCTGGAATTATCAACGTCAGGAAAATGTTCTTTCTTTGCATAATCTGTCCGGGGGGAGATTGAGTGGAAAGACAAATACGGGCCAACAACTGTATTGGGCTGCCGTCATACCAAACACACTGAACCCATCCGTGCTGATGCCGACTCGAGGATGCCTCGAATCTGCCGCTTTGTCAGCATGTAATTCATCAACCTTTTTCCACGCAACACCATCCGATGTGTGTACCATCATCAGATTCCCATTTGTATCTAGTTCGGTTCTTTTGCCTGTTTTGTGCCATGTCATCTGTCTGGCCGTCTCTTCGACCATGAAAAGACGTTGAAGTCTTGGTACGATTGGCATATACCGAAGAACACTAATGGGGATTTTGGTCTGTGTCTTCTCACCCATACCGTTGTCTACCACAATATACCTGGAAGACTTGCAAATGGGACAATAGTTCAAGTCCGCATAGTCAAGCCTAAATAAGGCACATGCTTTCTCACATGCATGTATCTTCTCATAGGGCATCTTCAGTGCACGGAGGATTTTGTCCGACTGGTACAGGTTTGCAGGCATTACATGGCCTTTGGGTAGAAAGCGTCCAAATACTGTCATAATTGCGTCATAGCATTCTCTGCCCAAGTTGAACTGAGCATTCAGAGCCATTACTTGTGAGATGGCATCCAACTGAAAAAGCTCAGTGTGCTCGTGGAGCGGACATTTTGAAGACTCCAACATTTCATTGAAGGCCTTTGCAGATTCCTCCATCTCCTCATCCGAATCCCGGGCATCATCATAGTTTTGCACCATGTTTTCCATCCCGGTACCAAGCTCGTCGGTGTGATGATGATCCATCTCAGCTCGGTCACGTTGGGCAGACTCACCATGAAATGTCCACACCGTATAATCGGGCGTAAAACCACTCTTCTGCAGGTGTTTGCCCATTTCAGCCTCTGTCCTCGTTTCCCAATTGCCGCACCGGAAATAGGGGCACCAGGTTTTCTTCTGGCCATTTGCAAATGCAGCTTGCACAAACCCCTTGGTTTTTGTGAACCATTCAGCGCTCCATTTGTTCTGACCAATGTGACCGGTATACATCCATGCACGATCACTCATCTTGACTTTCAGAGCTACTGGACACACAACAATTGTATATGTAATTCACCATGTATATATTCATCAGTTGATCTACTTTGTCAATTTTATTACGTCCATGCAACCTACACTCTAATAGGTAATGATAGGTCCTAATCCCACCAGTGTATGTGTAGATTGGGTTCATTTTCCCATGCTATGCTCCGGATCCGACGCAAAATTTTGGCAGCACCTCCCTGCTGTTCTCCTGATACACGTCTCTGCAATAAACAGAGAGGATGTGTACCCGGAGAACAACAGGGGAGGCACTAACGAAATTTATGCGTCGGTTCCAAAGCAAAGCATATGGGAAAACGAACCCAATCTACACATACTGGGGCTGTCCATGGATAGCGTTGGACAATTCGAAAGAATCAAGGTTATAAATATGCAAATGCATGCATATTTATAACTATGACGCTTTCGAACGGGAGACACATATTGGTTACGCATACTGATGATTCAAGACACATATATAGCTAGCTATCAAGTTTCATCGGAATAGATCAAATAATTAATGGGGGAGGAGGACATGTCATTTGTGCTCACCCACGAACGAAGGGGCAGAGCTCGTCAAACGCACGGCGAGGTCGTCGAAAACCAAACCTTGCAGCGATGAAACAACTGCACATTTAAAACTACCCGATCAAGACAATTATATATGATGTTTTTCATAACAAAATCAAAAAATATATCACCTAACTAATCATTCACAAATATATGACCCCGTCAGCCTCTGGAAGGCCAAAGAACACCTTTTCGGGAGGTGTCGGGGGTCGGGGTGTCGTGTCGGTGTCGGGGTGCCGTGTCGGGGTCGGGATCGGGGTCTCGGGGTCAGGGTGTCGGGTCGGGGTGCCGGGTCG
>NC_057798.1:296518276-296535874 GCF_018294505.1 Triticum aestivum | reverse complement strand
GCGGCGGCGCGCATGTGAAGAGCAGAGAGAGAAACAGAGAGAGAGGGGCGGGGTGGGGCGCGGCCGTTAGATATGTTAAATCTTTGCCGTCCGCCGCCTTTGCCGTCCGCTTTTTTGCTCTTTGCCATCTGCTAGCAGACGGCAAAGAGGGGGCCGTTAAGTATTTTTTAAGCAGCTCGTCAGTGGGGCCCCTCCCTCTTTGCCGTCTGCTAGCGGACGACAAAGAACTGGCTGATGGCAAAGACTTTCTTTGCCATCAGCCAGTTCTTTGCCGTCTGCTTTTGGGTAGCTGATGGCAAAGAGCTTCTTTGCCGTCTGCTAGCTGACGGCAAAGAGCTGGCAGATGGCAAAGTAGCTGATTCCAATAGTGAAATAAATAAAGAAAAATCGTCGCCAAACGTAGGCCCCCCTACCTCGTAGGCCCCCTGGTGGCTCTCCGACGCCCATCTTCTCCTATATGAAGTCTTTCGATTAGAAAAAATAGAAGGCAACCTTTCGGGACGAGACTCCGCCGCCACGAGGCGGAACCTTGGCGGAACCAATCTAGGGCTCAGGCAGAGCTGTTCTGTCGGGGACACTTCCCTCCGGGAGGGGGAAATCATCACCATCGTCATCACCAACGCTCCTCTCATTGGGAGAGGGCAATCTCCATCAACATCTTCACCAGCACCATCTCATCTCCAAACCCTAGTTCATCTCTTCTATCCAATTCTTGTCTCCAAGTCCGAGATTGGTACTAGTAGGTTGCTAGTAGTGTTGATTACTCCTTGTAGTTGATGCTAGTTGGTTTATTTGGTGGAAGATCATATGTTCAGATCCTTTATGCATATTATTACCCCTCTGATTATGAACATGAATATGCATTGTGAGTAGTTACGTTTGTTCCTCAGTACAAGGGAGAAGTCTTGCTATTAGTAGTCATGTGAATTTGGTATTCGTTCGATATTTTGATAAGATGTATGTTGTCTAACCTCTAGTGGTGTTATGTGAACATCGACTACATAACACTTCACCATTATCTGGGCCTAGAGGAAGGCATTGGGAAGTAATAAGTGGATGATGGGTTGCTAGAGTGACAGAAGCTTAAACCCTAGTTTATGCGTTGCTTCATAAGGGGCTGATTTGGATCCACATGTTTCATGCTATGCTTAGGTTTACCTTAATACTTTTGTTGTAGTTGCGGATGCTTGCAATAGAGGTTAATCATAAGTGGGATGCTTGTTCAAGTAAGGACATCACCCAAGCACCGGTCCACCCACATATCAAATTATCAAAGTACCAAATGCGAATCATATGAGCGTGATGAAAACTAGCTTGACGATATTCCCATGTGTCCTTGGGAGCGCTTTTCCTATTATAAGAGTTTGTCCAGGCTTGTCCTTTGCTACAAAAAGGATTGGGCCACCTTGCTGCACTTTATTTACTTTTGTTACTTGTTGCTCGTTACAATTTATCCTATCACAAAACTACCTGTTACCACTTATTTCCGTACTTGCAGAGAATACCTTGCTGAAAACCGCTTATCATTTCCTTCTGCTCCTCGTTGGGTTCGACACTCTTACTTATTGAAAGGACTACGATAGATCCCCTATATTTGTGGGTCATCACCTCCCACTATAAATAGAGCTAGCCACCACAGAGTGGAGAGAGGAGATTTTGGGTAGACTAGTGAGAGAGAGAGGCGACTGTACTCACCCAAGCAGTTCATCGCACCAGCCAAGAACAGCCCCTCGCGAGGCTGTTCTTCCTTGTACTATTCATCATCAGCCCCTAAGGCAATCCACCACACCACAAACTGGAGTAGGGTATTACACCATAATGGCGGCCTGAACCAGTATAAATCTCGTGTCCCTTGTGTTGTTCTTCGTGTAGTTTAGATCCTTGCGAGGCGACGAGACGTGGGCAGGCAGGAGGTGTGATCTTCGCGTGCACCCCAGAGTTTGAACCTTGAGGGTCTGCCAGAACCCGAAATCCAACATTTGGCGTGCCAGGTAGGGAGGCACCGGGATCCGCCTTCCGTTGCCTCGTGTTTCGCCACCCGTCGCATCCATGTCAGACGCTCGTCGAGCTTGCGCCAAGCGCCGGGCCGCTCTCGCCACTCGCGTCGCTTAGATGGCCCCCGTCGGCGGGCGTCCCCACCGTTCCCCGTCGCCTGCCGTCAAAGCCGCCACAGGCCCGGCGGGGAACGAGCAGCAGGCGTCGTCCCTACATCCTTCGGTGCGGCGAGAAGGCCGCACCGCCACCCCGTCGCTGACTCTAGCTGGTTCCTCGTCCTACGCCCGTCACGCTCCTGCGGACGCGCACGCCGCGCTGCTCCTGGTGCGGGAGCTCCTGCACTACCTTCTCGTCGACGACCTCTACAACGAGTGGCTCGCCCGCATCACCGAGCTCGTCAGCGCCGCTGGGGGCTCCCCTGCGACATCCCTCTCGCTGCAACGCGCCCCGCCCTGCGCGAGCGACGAAGGTCCGGGGGCGCCTCAGCCACCTCCCCCTCAAGAAGGCGCCTTGGCCCCAAGGCGCGTGGCCCCTGGGCGGAACCCACTCCGTCCGGCGCCAGCACAGCAAGAGAAGAGCTGCCAAGAGATCCCTCGCCCCCAAGAAGCTGCCCGTGTGCTCCCCGCACCGGCCCGGCACGAACGCGCTCCTGATCCAGCGTGTCAAGACCCCGCGCTGCTCCTGGCGGCAGCGCACAGAGACTTCCAAGATCAAGCTCTCCGTCACCCAAGGCCTCCCGCGGCCACTGCAGGTTGCCGTGCCTTCACCGCCGAGCTGCGCAGCGTGGCCTGGCCGGGCAAGTTCAAGCCAGATCTGCCCCCGCACTACGATGGCATGGCTGACCCTGCGGAGTTCCTCCAGCTCTATGAGCTGGTCATCGAAGCGGCCAACGGGGATGAGAAGGTCATGGCGAACTGGTTCCCCATGGCGCTTAAGGACGGTGCCCGCACCTGGCTCCTGGCACGATCTCCTCCTGGGACGAGACACGCACCCGATTCATCACCAACTTCCAAGGCACCCGCGACCGGCCCCTGACCATGAGCGACTTGCGCCGCATCAAGCAGCAGCCGGGAGAGACCCTGCAGAAGTTCATCCAGCATTTCAACAGTGCTCGCCTTAAGATCCCCAGGGTGTCTAAGGAGGCCATGATCTCAGCCTTCTCCGACAGCGTGCGTGATGTCAAGATGAAGGAGGAGCTTGCGATCCATGAGGACTTGTGCACCTCCCTGGAGCTGTTCAATTTGGCGACCAAGTGTGCTAGGGCTGAGGAAGGGTGCCTTTCCCTCCTTGAGCTGCCAGCTGCCGATCCAGAAGAGAAGAAGCCCAAGGTCTAGGACGTGAAGCGCAAGGGGGCTGCCGTGCTTGCAGCAGAGCTGGACACCAAGCGAGGCAGGGATCAGCCTGAGTCATCCAAGGGCAGCCGGTACTGCGTGTACCACGACCTCCACACCCACAACACCAACGAATGCCAAGAGCTCAGGGCCGTGCGGGACATGCGTGACGACCGACGCCCCGAGCGCAATGACCGGGGCTATGGTCGAGGAGGAGGAAGAGGTGGAGGATGATGGGAAGACCGTGGCCCTCGCCAAGGGTGGCGTGACCGACCTTGCGAGGACCGCTGGCAGTACCAGCCTCATGAGGGAGGTTGGAGGGACCCGCCTTGCGAGGGAGGTTGGAGGGATCAGCCTCGCGAGGATCGCCCACAAGGCAACGCGGGCCTCCCTCTTCTGCCACCACAGCCGAGGAGGAATGAAGACCATCATCAGGACGAGGGGCTGGAGGCTTCCAGGAGCCGCGCACAATTGCTTGCATCTTGGGCGGCGCATAGGCCCCGGCCTCTCAACGCATCTTCAAGCAGTTTGCTCGCGAAGTGAATGCAGTCCTCCCCAAGCTTGAGGCCACACGCCCTCTCAGGTGGTCAGCGTGCACCATCACGTTCAGCTCAGCGGATCAGGTCAAGTGCGCGGCCATAGCCGAAGTCCTCCCGATGCTTTGTTCCCCAATCATCAGCAATGTGCAAGTCACCAGGACCCTCATCGATGGCGGAGCAGGGCTCGATGTCCTATCTGTCGAGACGTTCAATAATCTCCAAGTGCCATACAATCAGCTGCAGCCAACCAAGCCTTTCTCAGGAGTCACTGATGGTTCCACGGTTCCGATAGGGCAGGTCCGCCTTCCTGTTACCTTCAGGAAGCGTGACAACTACTGCACCGAGCTCATTGACTTCAACGTCGTGCACATTCGCCTGCCATACAATGCCATCCTCGGGTACCCAGCCCTGGCCAAGTTCATGGCCAAGACTCATCACGGCTACAATGTCCTCAAGATGCCAGGAAGCGTTGGAGTCACACGGTGCCTTGTGAAGAGAGAGACGTTGTGTGTTCTCTGGAACGTGCTTTTCAAGCCGCGTCAATTGAAGACCCAGATCACAGGAGCGGAAGGCTTCCCGAGGCTGCCCCTAAGAAGAAGAAGACATCGCCTGGTCCGACCCCTCGAGAGGCAGGCCCCTCAGGGTCCACGCCTGTTTAGGGGGCGCCTCCTTCTGTCGCATAGGAAGGCGCGCCCGATGCCCTGCTCGAGCAAGGCTCGGGGGCTCTCTCCTGGAGGGCCATCGACTTTGCTAGGATCACAAGGGATGCGCTCGTGCTCCACTTGGAGGCGTGTTTCAAAGCATGTTTCCCTCAAAAAGGAGCAAGGCAAGGAGGGCCAAACCCTCGGGAGTTCGTCAGCGAGATCATTCAGGAGATGCAGGAGTCAAGTGTCATGAGTGGCAGCCGCCGCTTACCCGCCGTAGCTCCCCATCCAGGCGAGGATGGTGGGCTGCACATCTGCATAGACATACCAGGACTCAACTGAGCCGCCTCTCAGGAGCGCCTCTGGCCCTCACGCGTGGGACGCTGCGAAGGTCCAACCCACAAATATGTTTGCATGCCTTACAGCCTGCCTAACGCGGCTGATGTGCATCAGCGCCTCATGAGGAGCATCCTGGAGGCTCAAGCGGCCAGGCATTCCACAGTCCTGGTGGAGATGGAGACGGTCCGCAAGGAGCCGCCAGCGCCTCCGGAGCCTCCCGAGGCTCCTGGGCCTGGGGGCTCGCGAAGATCGGCTTCCGCAGTGCATGCCGACCGCTACATCAGCATCCCTTCATCTTCAACATCATCAGGTGACATCCTTCGAGCTTCATTTTCAGCTGGGAGCGCCCCCCAGGGCTGCATCATTCCCAGGCTGCGTGGGTCCGTCCCTGCGGCATGTACCCCTTTGGTTCATGTTTTAGCTTACTTTATTGGGGGCGCCCCATGGGCTGCATTATCCCCAAGCCACTCGGGCCAAACCTAGTGACATGTATCCCTCTTGCGTTTATTCGGGTCATGCATTTGACCCATCATGATCATTACTTGATGCATGTCCACGGCACCCATCTTCCTTCATGTCGGCCGCTTGCACGTTAAAGGGGGGGATACCTGAGCATCGCAACTCATGGGCTCTTACTGGCTCTCCAGCCCTCACCCTCTGGCTTTGTCCACGGCATCGCGACCTAGCATACCAGCGACGGCTGAGCTCGCTCGAGGGCCGGGACCCGAGGACGTAGAGCGTCGGCATCTAACCAAATTTGCAGGAACACATTACAAATAAAGGCCCAGAGCCAAGCGCAACCCGCCTTGAGGTAGGGCCCCGTGAGTCCCGCACTGGCTCACGGGTGCCCATATACACCTCGTCAGGCCCTATCGTGCCAGCCACGTGTCAGGGTCGGGTTGTACACGCCCCGGGGGCTCCTCCTGGAGGGCGGGCCCCTCCCACGCACCAGTGGAAGCACCATGCTCCGCGCTGGATGACGACACTGTCGAGGAGCGGTTGTGCCCGTACGTATACAGAAGCGTTATGCTCCACGCTGGTGATAAACAACTGAGGGTGGCCCCCGACCGCATCAACCTTAGGGAGCCCAGAGCTCAATGTCCGGCCCCATCGTAACGCCTCCCCACGGGAGTGCCACGCGAGGGGGCTGGGCACGGGGCTACGCCCGGGTCACGCCCAGGCGCACGCCACCCAGCCAGGCCCCTCGGGCCTGGTTCGTCGCACCTCTCTCCCTGAGCGGAGCCAAGGTACGAAGGCCGTTTCAATGTCAAGGGGGACTCCTGAGCATCGTGACTCAGGAGCCTAACTGGTCACGTAGCCCCTCACCCCTTAGTTCCGAAAGGCTAACGACGGTTGAGGTATGCGCGAGGCCGGGCTCTGCCGACGTAGAACGATAGATTCACTCATACATCTCCCTCCCAACTTGCTATTCACGCATCAAGGGGGACTCCTGAGCATCGCGACTCAGGAGCCTAACTGGTCACGTAGCCCCTCACTCCTTGATCCCGTCCTGGTTTCCGGTTGGGGCTAACAGCGGCTGAGGTATGCGCGGAGCCGGGCTCTGCCGACGTAGAACACAAGCAAGTAGGAAGGAAAAGCGCAAATCTCAAGGAATTCAAAAGCAAATATTACAGTCCATAGAGTGCTTTGACAATGCCAAACACAAGTTTAAACGCCTCTACGAGGCATGATGCATGTTGCAGGAGCTAAAAACAGGACAGGAGCCGCGAAGGGGTCACTTTCTGGTGGTGCCGTCGCTGGTGACAGAGCTGCGCTGGGCGACTTCGCCTCGTGGAGCCTCAGGATCGGCAGCGCCTCGCCTTGGCTTGGTGCTGAAAGCACGGAACTTCACCAGCAGAGCCTCTGCTCGACCCTTCACGGCCTCAGCAGCGACAGCGGCAAGCTCGCCTCTCACAGGCTCGAGCAGGCTGTCAAGGTCAACGCCGGGGTTGCGGAGGTAGACATGGGTGAAGACGCGCGTCAGCGCTGCAGAAGAAAGGACACGCGCCTCAGCCTCAGCCGTGGGGCCAAGGCCGAGGGCGACATCTTCAAGGGCGCGGACCAGGAAGGGAAGCAGCTTGGCGGGGCCTTCCTCGGCTCCGGCCAGCGGGCTCTCCAGGCTACTGTCATAAAGCGTCTTCAGCAAGGTGCGAGCCTTCTCCTCCAGCTTCGCGAAGGCCACGCGGTCCTCGTCTAGGACCCGCGCCTTGCCGTCCAGCTTGATCCTCTTCGCCTCCAACGCCTGCTCCAGGGCACCTAAGCGGCCATGGCGTTCAACAAGTTTGGCATCCCGCTCCTTGGCGGCAGCCTCATGAGCCTTCATATCTTCCTCCTTCTCCTGGCGGTCACGGGCCTCCTTGGCGAGCTGGTCGCGCATGCCTTGCAGCTCGCTCTCCAGCACCTTGCAGCGACCCCGGACATCCGCAACCTCACCTAAGGCGGCATCGCGAGCGGCCTTGGCCTCAAGGATGGCCTGCTTCTCCTCATCGCAAGCTATCGTGGCCTGAGCCAGCGCCGCTCGAACTGAAGCATCAGAGCAGACCCAGCCGGAGGCCAGCTCCAGGCGCCCGACCACCAAGCGAGGGTCGGCGCCCTGAAGATCTGCTCGTAGCCGGTCTAGCTCAGCAGCAGCACGATCCAGGACAGTAGAAGGAGGCGGAGAAATGGCAGTTGGCGGAGTAGGAGGAGAAGACGGCAGCGTGATCACAGCACCATGAGTTGGGACCTTCTGCGCCCCGATGACTGCGGCAGTGGCGTCAGGCAGGGACACCTTGGGAGTCGCTTGGGCCACGGGGGCTGAGCTCGCCCCAGCTCGCCCCACCGGGCCTCGCGAGGATGACCGGGCAGGAGAGGCCCAGGTCTTGCCGCCCCCTTCTCCCGCGGGTGGAAGTGCTGCCCCGGACGAAGCCTCAGGGGCCCCCTTCACCTTTTTCGCCGCAGGCACCGGCCTAGCCAAGGAATATGGACGTCAAGCCTCAGCAACGAAGCAAGAAGCAAAACGAGAATCAAGCACTTACTGGTCATCGCTCACGGGCTCAAGCAACCTCCGGCCGAACTTGAAGCCCGAGAGCCGGCTGCTGGGATCAACCTCAAGAGACTCGGGAGCAGGAGGCACGTCTGAAGATCGCCTCGGAGCTGGAGCAGGCCCGCGGAAAACCAGCCCCGCCCTGTCCTTCTTCGGGATCAGGGGCGAGCACTCACTGCCTCGCTCGTCGCCATCCACGTCGTTGTCCGGCATGAGGTGAAGAGCGCGGGACCTGCACCGAGGGAGGGGTGCTCTCGACTCCCCGTCGGTCGCCTCGGAATCGGGCTCCTCTTCCTGCTCCTCTTCTTCCTCCTCTCTACCGGAGTCGCCGGAGGATACGTTCACCATCGCCAGGGCCGCCAGGTCCTTAGGAACCTCCGCGGGCACAGGCCGGTCCCCGTTGAAAGCGAGCATGGAGTTCACCACCTGCTCCCAATCATACCGAAGGAACAGGGGTACGGGAGCACCCTCCAATCTCGCCATGTCTTCCCCAACCAAGGATTGGAGGACCGCGGCCAGATCTTCATCGGCCAGGGCCACGGAGCTCGGGCGAAGGGCGGCATCGGCCCCCCCGAGCCTCCACAGTGGGAGCGAGTGTTCCCGGAGCGGAACCACCCCGTGCTCCAGGAACTCCCTCAGGAGCGACGCCCCGGTCAGTTTCGCTGTCGCCATGTTGCCTAGCCACAGGTCCGCGTCCATCCTCTCCAGCACTGGCTTCGTGCAGGGATCGACGAGCTCCACGCGGGACCAAGCATCCACAGGCTCAGGCTTCCTCGTGGGCAGAATCAGCCGGGGATGGATGCACCCAGCATCCACCATGACCCACTTGCTCCTGAAGCCCTCAATCCTCTTCCCGGGCTTTGAGATAGCGTTGGAGCTGGCGTACGCAACAAAGCTCGCGCATGCGGTGATGGGGCCATGAGAGACCCGGAGGTAAAAGTAATGGCGCAGCAAGGCCACCGAGGGCCTTACCCCAACATGAGCCTCGGTTTTGTAGGCGAAAATCCCCAGGAGAAGAACAGAGTTGGGATGGAGGTGCAGAGCTTGCAGGTTGTAATGGTGGAGAACAGAAAGGAAGAACTCAGAAAAGGGAGGCACCAGACCGGTGGCGATGGCGCTCACGAAGAGCGGGTAGAAGGTGCTTCCTTTGTACTCGGGAAGGGCGGAGCCAACCTTGAGCACGGCCGCCCCGTCGTTGCCTTGCGCCGCCATCATCTGGCGCGTCCAAGCAAGGTTCTTCTCTGACACATTTGGAGGGTCCAGAGCGGGCGAGTACCATGCTCCAGCCGGGGTCTGGCAAGGCGCCATGCTAAGATGCAGGGTTGGAGTAGATCTGGGGATTTCGAAAGCAAGAAGGATAGGAGCGAGAAAGGGGATCTGGGCAATGACTGGAGAAGGCAAAGAAGGTAAGCCTAGACGGGTGCCGCTCTCTTGTCAATTCATGCAGTTGCCGAGGCGTCGTGGGGAATCAGGCACGCCCACGTCCAATCAACCGCCACGCGGCGCCCAAGGCCGCGGGCTGATGGGGCCCGCGGCGCTTCGCACTTGCCCCTTTGCTTCTCTGCTAAGCCAAGTCTGGGCGCGCCTTGGGCCCGGGGGCTACTGTCAGCGTTCTGGGAACGGGGGTACCCAGACTTGCCTACCTGCGGCCTGCGGCATGGCTCAGGGAGTGGCCCAGTATGGCCCATCTTCATCAACACATACTCAAGACCCTCGCGAGGGGCCAAGCCTCGCGGGGCGGACGACAAGAGGCTTCCTCGGGCACAGCCTTGTCAGGCTGGCTCGCGAGGAGGCGGAGAGATCAAGGCGGGGTACCTCACGAGGTGCCCATGACGCAAGCCATGACGACCGAGGCCAGGCGGGCGCCAGGCGGGCGCCGGCCCGTGCAGAGTCCTTGTTTCCTCTTTGGTGCAAAGGGGGCAAGTGCAGGCAAGAGTATCAAGCAAAGGCAACCATTTCGGTGCAACAAGACCAAGACCAGCAGGGCGGCAGGATGGAGGTCATCGTGGAGCCCAAGCCGGCGTCACCGTCAGGGTCTTTGGCAGGCGAGGACTGACTTTAGTCAGGATAAGTGTACTAGATGTTCCCCTTCAAAATGGCCAATTGTTGGCGCCCTTCCCGCTCAATATTTGGGAAGAGGCCCAGGGCCTCCCACTATAAATAGAGCTAGCCACCGCAGAGTGGAGAGATGAGATTTTTGGTACACTAGTGAGAGACAGAGAAGCGACTGAACTCACCCAAGCAGTTCATCGCACCAGCCAAGAACAGCCCCTCGCGAGGCTGTTCTTCCTTGTACTATTCATCATCAGCCCCTGAGGCAATTCGCCACACCACAAACTGGAGTAGGGTATTACACCACAATGGTGGCCTGAACCAGTATAAATCTCGTGTCCCTTGTGTTGTTCTTCATGTAGTTTAGATCCTTGCGAGGCGACGAGACGTGGGTAGGAAGGAGGTGTGATCTTCGCGTGCACTCCAGAGTTCAAATCTTGAGGGTCTGCCGGAACCCGAAATCCAACAGGTACCCCTCCTACCTGTTGTCACTCGACCATACAAGGAATCATTCGACCTACTGAAGTTCATTAGTTACTCAGCACTACAACGGTCGGACATTCACTCCGTAGTCTTTAAAGTCATTAATAGCACTTATGGCTGGCGTTATCAGTAACGCCCCTACTTTATGTACATTAAGCCCCTTGTAATCGAGGATGGCTGGGGTCCTGGCGCACTCTATATAAGCCACCCCCCTCCTGTGGGACAAGGCTTTGCACCCCCTGTAACATCACACACATATAATACAGTCGACCGCCTCCGGGCACCAAGACATAGGGCTATTACTTCCTCCGCGAAGCGCCTGAACTCGTAAATCTTGTGTGTACACCTTCACCATAGCTGAGATCTTGCCTCTCCATACCTACCCCCCCTTTCTACTGTCAGTCTTAGAACCACGACAGTTGGCGCCCACCATGGGGCTGGTGTCTTAGCGACTTGTTGGTGAAGTTGCAATTTTACGATCCCCATCATCATGGTTTCCGACGGTGGATTGGCTGAGGGCCGCGAGATCCGTCTCGGCGCGCTCGTTTTCATCGCCGACGATTTCGCTTGGCTTCAGGAAGCTCCCCTTGACTTCGAGGCGCTCCCCGTCCAAGGGGCGACACACTTTCGTGCATGCGTACGCGGCGTCCTTCTCCGGCAGCTGTCGACCCAGTATCGGTCGGCTCCGATGATGTCTTCTCTCCCTGCTGTTCGCCGCCGCAAGCGATCCAGTCGGTCGCGGCTTCAGTGGTAGGTAAAACACGCGATGGCTCGACATTCGGCCACCCATCAAGTCGCAGCAATCGAGCCCGACGAAACTCTCCACGGCCTGTTCGACCTGTTGACTGGCTCCGTCGAGACCGCATCCGAGTGCGACAGCAGCGACCCTGCGGCTGAAGTCTTGATGGTCGACGGACCACGTAGTACGCCTAGTTTCCACCGTGAAGACGGCAGAGATGGTGGCGACGATCCATCGCGCGTCCATGAGGATTACCATCCCGAGCCCCTCTCTTCGCAGCAGAGGGAAGAACTTCGTCGCCGCAACATGGATGCACTCCACACGCCCATCGTTGGAGAAACCCCCGAGGCTCAGGCCTTGGAAGAGGTGCGCTTGGATAATTTAGCTGAGCACACTCGACTAGAGAACCTCTAGCACACACTCGACAAGCGTGCTCGGGAGCGGATCCCTGAGTCCAGTCGATGACAGCTTTTCCCGCCTCCACCTAAGGTATACCGCACTCCGATTCAAAATCTCACAGCTGTGGCCCGAATAGCAGAGTCAATTCAACCTTCCCAGTCGGAGGCTGGTAGAGGTTTGATGTAGATCCGGGACTTACTCCGGGCAGCAGGAGAACAGAACACAACAGTGTCTCAGTCGCGGAATAGGATTCATAGCAGATCCGTGGTAGCGGATACTGTTCAGTCGACCCACAGTCCAAGATCGCCCCTGCGGCGTGAAGGCCGTGGGCAGTATGATCACCGATTCGACCGCGACAATCATCGTCGAGTGCCCACGTCTCCTCCAAGGAGTGCATCATATGTGCCTAGGCAGTACGATGATAGACGCCTTCACAGTGGCGAGCGCAGAGTCCCGGTCGATCCAAGAGAGCCAGGCTCTGATGCGAGATCTATTCTCGTTCAAGGTCTAGTCGACTGAAACAGAGCACACAGAGAAGACCGCAACAGAGATCGTCCGACTGGCAGCAGAGTTCATGTTTCAGGTCCAGAATACTTCAGCAGATCCATCAGGGCTGCAGTAATTCCTCCCAACTTCATGTTGGCGACCGGAGTCAGCAAGTTCACCGGAGAGTCCAAGTCGGAAACTTGGCTTGAGGATTACCGAGTGGCTGTGCAGATTGGTGGCGGAAATGATGAAGTGGCCATGAAACATCTTCCTCTGATGTTGGAAGGTTCGGCTAGAGCATGGTTGACTCAGTTAGCCCCGGGCAGTATATTCAGTTGGGAAGAACCTGCTCGAGTATTTGTCAAAACTTTTGAAGGAACTTGCAAACGGACAGCAGGGTTGACAGAATTACAACATTGTCTGCAGAAACCGAGTGAGACTCTAAGGGATTTCTTTCAGAGATGGACCACCTTGCATCACACAGTGGAAAATGTATCAGAGCATCAAGCAGTGTGTGCCTTCAAGGAAGGCGTCAAATATCGAGAGCTCGTCCTGAAGTTTGTCGGACTGGAGATATGACTCTGACTCGGATGATGGAAATAGCCACCCGGTACGCTAACGGGGAAGAAGAGGATCGACTCCATAGCGGAAAGGGTAAACCAGTCGGCCAAGACGCCGGCGGAGGTAATTCCAATCGGAACCAGAAGCGTAAGACCGAGCCTGCAGCACCCGGTGAAATTGTGGCAGTGGTTCAAGGAAAGTTTAAAGGAAAACCTAAGGGGCCCTGGACCCCTAAGAAGGTAAAGGATCAAGCAGGAAATGATGTGCTGGATTTACCATGTCACACTCATACGAAGAAGGATGAAGAGGGTAATCTGATTTATCCTAAACACACCACTTGACAATGTCGACTCCTGATCTAGCAGTTCCGAGAGAAACAACCCAGTGAGAAGGAAAAAGAGTCGGACAAAGACGAGGATGAAGAGGAAGATGATGGTTATCCCAAAGTAAATTCCACCCTGATGATTTTTGATGATGTTGAGAGCAAGAGTCGATTGAAAGTTATCAACAGAGAAGTGAATATGGTTGCTGGCGACGACAACCACATACCTGAAATGGTCACAAACAGCCATCACATTCAACTAGTCTGATCACCCGGCGCGTATAGCCACTCCTGGGAGGCAAGCATTGGTGGTCGACCCTGTGGTCGAAGGCACTCGACTGACCAAAGTGCTAATGGATGGTGGTAGCGGCCTGAATATCCTTTATGCTGAAACCTTGAAGGGGATGGGCATTCCGATGTCCAAACTTAGTGAAAGCAATATGAGTTTTCACGGCATTATCCCTGGAAATAAAGCCGAGTCACTCGGCCAGATCGCCCTTGATGTGGTTTTCGGTGACTCCAAGAATTACCGCAAGGAAAAGTTGACATTTGAAGTAGTAGATTTCTAGAGTGCTTATCATGCTATCCTGGGTAGGCCTGCTTACGCACGTTTTATGGCTCGACCATGTTATGTGTACCTCAAGCTGAAGATGCCCGGTCCCAAAGGAGTGATCACAGTCACTGGTAATCGGCAGAAGGCAGAAGAATGCTTCCAGAAGGGTTCCAAAATTGTCGATGCACAAATGGCAGCAGTTGAATTTCAAGAGTATCAGAAGAATGCAGATCCGAGTGATTTGCTCCAAGCTAAGAAACCTGCCAAGGATTCTACATTCCAGTCGTCTTGAGAAACGAAACCAATTCATATCCACCCGACCGATCCCAATGCTGCACTGACTCATATCTCAACGACACTCGACAGCAAATAGGAAGAAGCGCTCATCCAGTTCCTCCTTGAGAACTAGGACATCTTTGCATGGAAACCTTCTGACATGCCGCGTGTACCCAGAGAACTGGCTGAGCACCGTTTGCGTGTCAACCCCAAGGTAAAACCCATCAAAGAGCATCTTCGGTGGTCCGCCGTGCAGAAGAGAAAAGCAATTGGCCAGGATGGCTCGGCTCCTAGCAGCAGAGTTCATCCGAGAGATCTACCACTCCGAGTGGCTTTCCAATGTGGTCATGGTCCATAAGAAGGACAATTCACTTCGTATGTGCATCGACTTCAAACATATCAATCGGGCCTGCCCGAAAGATCATTTTCCTCTCCCCCGCATCGATCAGATTGTTGATTCCACTGTGGGTTGTGAGTGCTTATCATTTCTAGATGCATATTCCGGGTATCATCAGATCCGACTGTATGGTCTCGGTGAAATAAAAACAACTTTCATCACCCTATTTGGGTGTTTTTGCTATGTCACCATGCCATATGGTCTTAAAAATGTCGGCACCACATTCATGAGGATGATTCAGAAGTGCCTGCTCACTCAAATCAGTAGGAATGTGGAAGCATACATGGATGACATAGTGGTCAAGTCACGTAAAGGTTTTGACCTGCTGACCGACCTTGCAGAAACCTTTGCCAACCTAAGAAGGTATGATATCAAGCTTAATCCGACGAAGTGCACATTCGGAGTACCAGGTGGAAAGTTACTCGGTTTCCTCATTTCCGAATGAGGAATCGACGCAAATCTAGAAAAAGTCGATACCATCCTCCGAATGAAATGCCCTGTGCGTGTGCATGACGTTCAGAAGCTTACTAGTTGTTTGGCCGCCTTGAGTCGATTCATTTCTCGTCTCGGTGAAAAGGCCTTACCTCTTTACCGATTGATGAAGAAATCTGATAAGTTTGAGTGGACTGATGAAGTTGACGCAGTGTCTGCAGAGCTCAAAACCCTGCTTTCCACCCAGTCGGTGCTTGCTGCACCAATCAGCAAAGAGCCTTTACTGCTTTACATTGCAGCCACTAGACAAGTTGTTAGTACAGTACTCACGGTCGAGCGGGAAGAAGAAGGAAAAGCTTATAAAGTTCAACGCCCAGTGTATTATCTCTCTGAAGTTTTGACTCCATCCGAGCAGAGATATCCACATTATCATAAGCTTGTTTATGGAATCTATATGACCATGAAGAAGGTTGCACACTATTTCTCTGATCACTCCATTACAGTCGTCAGCGACACACCATTATCTGAAATTCTGAACAATGGAGATGCAACTGGTCGAGTGGCAAAATGGGCGATTGAACTGCTTCCATTGGATATCAAGTTTGAGGCAAAGAAAGCTATCAAGTCCCAAGTAATCGCATATTTCCTTGCCGAGTGGATTGATCAGCAACTGCCGGCTCAAGTTCACTTGGAGCATTGGACCATGTTCTTCGATGGCTCCAAGATGTTGAATGGTTCCGGTGCTGGGGTAGTATTGGTATCCCCCCGTGGAGACAAGCTTAGCTATGTTCTCCAGATTCATTTTGATTCCTCCAACAATGAAGTTGAATATGAAGCACTTTTATACGGGTTGCGTATGGCCATTTCAGTCGGCGTCCGCGCCTTATGGTCTACGGTGACTCGGATTTGGTGGTTAATCAAGTGATTAAAGAGTGGGATGTCAGGAGCCGGGCTATGACTGGTTATTGCAACGCAGTAAGAAAGTTGGAAAAGAAGTTTGAAGGGTTGGAGCTTCACCATATACCCTGACTGAAAAATCAAGCTGCAGATGAATTGGCAAAGATAGGGACCAAGAGAGAGACCATTCCCAACAATGTGTTTTTAGAGCATATCCACTCACCTTTAGTTCAGGAAGATCCTTTCACTGAAGAGCCCCCACAGCCTAAGAGTGCCACAGATCCGACTGAAGTCGAAGTCCCAGCCATGGTCGACTTAGTCATGGAGGTTTTGGTCATCACTCCTGACTAGACAGTGCCATACATTGCATACATTCTTAGGAAAGAACTTCCAGAGGATGAAGAAGAGGCTCGACAGATTGTCCGACGATCTAAAGCCTTTACTGTGATAAAAGGTCAGTTGTTCAGAGAAAGTGTAACTAGAGTCTGCCAGAAATGCATCACGCCAGAAGAAGGCCGAATGATCCTCAATCATATTCACTCGGGGACCTGTGGTCACCATGCGTCCTCTCGGACCATCGTGGCCAAAGCATACCGAGCCGGATTTTACTGGCCACACGCCAACGAGATGGCAAAAGAAATAGTAGACAAATGTGAAGGCTGTCAGTTTTACTCCAACATGTCCCATAAACTTGCGTCAGCCCTGAAGACTATTCCACTCGTCTGGCCTTTCGCTGTCTGGGGATTGGATATGTTGGACCTCTAAGGACTGGTAGGAGTGGATTTATCCATGTACTAGTAGCAGTCGACAAGTTTACCAAATGGATTAAAGCCAAGCCCATTAAAAACCTTGAAGCAAGTACAGCTGTAAGTTTCATCAGAGAATTGACATTCAGATATGGAGTTCCACACAGCATCATCACTAATAATGGGTCGAACTTCAATTCTGACGAGTTCAGAGCCTTTTGTGCTTCCCAAGGCACAAGGGTCGACTACGCTTCAGTCGCCCATCCTCAGTCGAATGGGCAGGCTGAAAGAGCAAATGGATTGATTCTCAAAGGACTAAAACCCCGATTGATGCGTGACCTCAAGCATGCAGCAGGTGCTTGGGTTGACGAACTTCCATCTGTACTTTGGGGATTAAGGACAACTCCAATTGGTCGACTGGATGAACTCCATTCTTCTTGGTCTATGGAGTTGAAGCTGTACTTCCGAGTGATTTGCTCCACAATGCACCCCGAGTCGAACTTTTCTCAGAAGAAGAAGCAGAACAGGCTCGGCAAGGTGCAGTCGATCTCCAGGAAGAAGAAAGAGAGATGGCCTTGATTCGGTCGACCATTTATCAGCAAGACCTGCATCGATTCCACGCCAGAAACATAAGGGGTCGGGCATTTCAGGAGGGAGACTTGGTTCTTCGAGTGGACCAACAGAAACCACACAAGCTCGCTCCTGCTTGGGAAGGCCCCTTCGTCGTCACCAAAGTGTTACACAATGGAGCATATCGCCTTTTCAACGTCGAACACAATAAAGATGAGCCACACGCTTGGAATGCAGAACTGCTCCGCCCCTTTTACTCTTAAGCATTCAGACTGTTGAGATGTAATAAGAAATACCTTTTAGTTTGATTATGAAAGACATGATTTTACAGTCTTCCGAATGATTGTTGTTCATTTTTTACATGTTCTAAATCCCCCAGTGGGTGCCCTAGTCACGAATCTGTTTCGCCTAAGTTGAAAAGAAAAATCCTACCGAGTGGTGAGCAAGCCTCTCACTCGGGGGCTTAGCTGCGAATCCGTTTCGCCTAAGTATGAAAAATCCTACTGAGTGGCGAGCAATCCTCCCACTCTAGGGCTTAGCTGCAGTCCAGTACTCGCCTAAGTTTAAAAAATCCTACCGAGTGGCGAGCAATCCTCCCACTCGGAGGCTTAGTTGCAGTCTAGTACTCGCCTAAGTATGAAAAATCCTACCGAGTGGCGAGCGATCCTCCCACTCGAGGGCTTAGCTGCAGTCCAGTACTCACCTAAGTTTAAAAACTCCTACCGAGTGGCGAGCAATCCTCCCACTCGGAGGCTTAGCTGCAGTCCAATACTCGCCTAAGTATGAAAAATCATACCGAGTAGCGAGCGATC
>NC_057798.1:295895822-295908311 GCF_018294505.1 Triticum aestivum | reverse complement strand
CCAATGAACAGGACCCCCGTTTCGACCGTAGCGCTCCAACACAAGTCCGTTTCATCCGTTTTGCGGTACGCCACACCCCTCCCGATCAACAGGACCCCCGTTTCGACCATAGGAGGTCTGTTTCCTCCGTTTTGCGGTACGCCACACCCCTCCCGATCAACAGGACCCCTGTTTCAACCATAGGAGGTCCGTTTCCTCCGTTTTGCGGTACGCCACACCCCTCCCGATCAACAGGACCCCGTTTCAAACGTAGGAGGTCCGTTTCGTCCATTGTGAGGTACGCCAGGCCTCATTTCCATCGCATGTTCTGTCCAAGCCCTCCCGATGAACACGACCATGCATTCTGTTCCAACCCAGCTGGTTGGCTCCCACGCGTTCCGTTGCCTCCCGATGAACACGACGCATTCCGTTGCCACCCGATGAACACGACGCATTCCGTTGCCTCCCCATGAACACGACGCATTCCGTTGCCTCCCCATGAACACGATGCATTCCGTTGCCTCCCCATGAACACAACGACGACGCTGTTTCTCCGTTCCACCCAGCCATGTACACGAGCCCTCGCTGTACGTATGCGCGAGTAGGCATTCGAGACCCCGCTCGTATGTACACATACATGGCCGTATTTTCTTTCTTGCACCCTGGCCGCTGTACGTATGTGTACATGCTACGTGCGCGCCTCTACTACGACACGTGCACGCCTCTACATCCACCAGTATATATGTATGTACACGTTTGCGACCAGAATGACAATGCTACGTACGCTTCGACCAGGTGGGTCCCGACTATCAGGCACTTCCCTGCCTGCAAAGATGTAGCTGGTGGGTCCCAGCAATCAGGGGGCGAATCGTTTTGGGTTTCTTTTTTGCCCGGATGCACTTCCTTGCGTGCGAAGATGTAGCTAGTGCGTCCCAGCAGTCAGAGGGGCGAATCGTTTTTTTTGCCCGGACGCACTTCCTTGCGCGCGAAGGTGTAGCTGGTGGGTCCCAGCAGTCAGGAGGGAAATGTTTTTTTCGTGAAATATGGTGGCCCGTTTGGTGGGTCCCTGCAATTAGGTGGAGGAATCATTATTTTCCGCGTAATAAGGAGGCACATCCTTGCTGCGGCCATGGACCCAGCTGTCAGCCTCTCCACGTATAGTCCACGTCCGATGGAAGTCGTTCCTTGACAACGTTGACCACGCCGCGCCGAGAGCACCAGGGTGGTGGACGACGGCGAGGCCTAGGAAGGGGACGACGCGGAGCTGGTGAAGATGTGGCAGTGGATGCCCATGCGGAGAGGAGTATGAGGGTTCACTCGTTCAACTGCGGTGTGAGGCTGCCGTCACCGCAGGGCCTGGCCAGCGATGGGAATAGTAGGGGGCGGTGAGGCCTCCGCGGCAGCACAGCCGGCCATGGGAGGTAGGAGCAGGCGGCACGACTGGCGTTGCTTTGGGCAGCTGGAGCAAGAAGACCAGAGGTTGAAGAAGCACTATGGCCGTTTGATGGACATCGTACGGTCACTGGAGCTAGAATCGTTCATATTGACTAAGTTGACAAAGCCCTTCGTACCCGTCAACTTAGTAGGCCCACAAGTCAGCCTCCCACCAAGGTGGGTCCCAGCTAGCAGTGGGAGTATTCATTTTTTTGTGCGTAATAAAGAGGCACTTTCGGTTGGTCCAAGCAGACAGCGGGGGAATGTTTTTTTCTCGAAATACGGTGGCCCGTCCGGTGGATCCCAGCAGTCAGGGGGGAAACATTTTTTTTGTGAAATAAGGTGGCCCGTCCGGTGGGTCCCTGCTGTCAGGTGGAGGAATAATTATTTTGCACGTAATAAGGAGGCACTTCCTTGCGGCCGCCGTGGAACTAGCTGTCAGCCTCTCCACGTACAGCACTCTTCCGATGGAAGTCGGTCATTGACCATGTTGACCACGCCACGCCGAGAGCACCAGGGCGGTGGACGACGGTGAGGCCTAGGAAGGGGACGATGTGGAGATGGGGAAGACGCAGCAGTGGAAGCCCGCATGGAGAGGAGTACGGGGGTTCACTGGTTCGGCTGCGGTGTGAGGCTATCGTCGCCGCGGAATAACAGGTGGTGTGGGTGAGTGGAGGGATGGCCTGGCCAGCGGTGGGAGTAGTATGGGGGCGGTGAGGCCTCCGCGGCAGCACAACAGGCCACAGGAGGTAGGAGCAGGCGGCACGACCGGCGCTGCTTTGGGCGGCTGGACCAAGAAGACCAGAGGTTGAAGAAGCACTATGGCCGTTGGATGGACATCGTACGGTCATTGAAGCTAGAACTTAGTAGGCCCACAGGTCAGCCTCCGAAACGGTGCGCCCCAGATGTCTGGGGGAGGAATCATTTTTTGGGCGGCCGAAGCTAAGAATATCCGAGATTGAAGAAGATGCACGACATCCATCGGATAGACATCCAATGGCCACTGCTGCTAGAACCGTGTGTTGACTATAATAAGTTGACAAAGCCTTGCATATGCATCAACTTATTTTTTTAAGGGACGTGTCACTTAGTAGGCCCACAAGTGTGTGGCAGAGAACTTATAGCCCATTTGCATTTTGTAAGAATGTACAACCCATTTTTGAATTCTAATGGAATTTACAGCAGCCCATTTACGGGTTGTTAAAAGTACAACCCATTTTCTAGCTAGCACAATGATTAATAAGTTCAACCAGCCGTTGAAGACAGGATTCAATAAAATTTCTAACATTTTGATGGGATCCGAAATATTTTTATCCCGAAATTTCTAGTCAGATTAAATATAAATTTGTATTACGTAAAAATCCAATGAAACATTGTGCGCGCAACAATGAAAATTTAAGATTTTCAAAATCCATAAATAATATTTTATAAACTAATTTCGTGTTTGGTGCATTTTTTATAGTTACTGCCCAGTTTTTATAATTACATCCCATTTATTATTTTTTAAAGCCCATTTTCTTGTTAAGCCTAATGCATCCCTCCTAGGAAAGATTTGCAGCCCAGCGGAGCGGAGAATAACAAGTTGACCTTGCCTGGGTACTCCCCGAAAAGACGTATAGCTGAGCTAGCCATTTTCATCTTCAAAAAATTAGTATCTACGCTGGATATCTGGCCTGGGCTAGACGGGCCACAGCCAGCCCAGTTAATACCCTGCTCTCCTCTGAACAACAACGAAATCATCGCCAAGAAAAACTATGCAGTGCTCACGCCTCAAAAACACAAATACTGCTCGAGCTTCTTGGTCCCAGCTGTCGACCGCACCTTGTGCAATTCTCTTGTTTATATTGACTACATAGGTTGACAATGGTGTGGGACCGTGATGTCAGGAAACCAGGAGAAAGCAACAAAAATAGTTGTACATAATAAGGAGGCACTTGCATATGTACCGCTATGGCCCTAGTGGGTCCCTAGTGTCATCCAGTCAAAATAAAGTCATCTCCACAATCCTCATGTTTGTTGACGATGTTAACAATGCTCGGCTCCACGGCGAGCGCAACAACTCGAAGGACAACGGAGAGGGCCTCACGGGCCCTACGGAGGTCTGATACAGCGCCCGCTGCTCATTCAGGAAGCCAGGATCATTGGACACCTATGAGCACCTTCGAGAAACTAAAACGGCATGAAACGGTAAGGCCGCGCTTGGGAGCTCTGGTTTATTTCAAACATGTATTAACATACAAGTGTAATTTACTTGTCATCGGAAACAACGCATAAAATACAGGCTTAATGAAACCGAGGGCCCAAGGTCTGGAAGTAAAACTGGTGGGTTACGCGTGTAATTTGAGAGACCAGTGTATATTTTACGAGCACTACTATATGGACGACATTACCAGACGATACATGCACGACGTGCGTATCATGCCATCCATGGGCAAGGCTGAAATAGCAGCTAACGACTGGATTAGCAATCGTTCGATGTCGTTCAGTGTTTTTATCGTGTGTGAAGTACTTCCGATATTTTACCAGTCAAAATCGACCAACCAAGCGCCTTCGCCCGAGACCATCTTCTTTAATTTACAAGCGTCAGTTTTACAAGCGGTTTTTGTTGGAAAACGACGATCCAATCACGGCCTAATATCATGAGTTGGTCAGAAGATCATATGGTTTCACGTCTAACCTACCAGACATGTCGTATAGGCTATGAATGAAACATCAGACGATGAACTTCTTACACACGGAAACAACAGAAGAGGATGATCTTCTTAACAAGCAAACCACTGGCATTAGATCGACATGCAAAACAATACGAAGCATTATTCTCAGGAGGCACGGTGAACAGCTCATGATGCCGCATGCCACAACATTCCAAGCTCAACTTTGCAATCAAACACAAGGCCTGGCATTACATGGACAATATTCAGAACAAACTCTTAACACGGGAATATCTCAGCAGAGTAACTATTTACTTCTAAACTGAACATAGGAATAGGAAAAAACACTCGACACTGCTCACAGCAAGGGCGTCCCACTCAAAAATATCAAATGCATGTCTTCTGCCTAACATCAATGAGCAAATTTTGACAAGGTTTTCCAATTCCAATATATTAAACTAACGTCTTCTTGCTAACATCAATGATTAAACTTTGACAAGCTTTTCCCATTCAAAATATGTAATGCCTATGATCGTGGAGTCCTATCGTAGCTTCTTGAACTTGTTTGGGCACTTTTTGCCCAGGGCACTCCACGTGTTGTTAAATTGCCAATGGTCTCTGCAGACTTGTCATGTCACCGGTGCCTAATAATACTCTGTAAAGCTTCTCGGTCGTTCCTTCTGTAATGTAGCGCAAAAGATGACTGCTTCTTTCTTCAAAGTGGAACGACCAACTGGACCCAGTAATGCGGCAGTTTGCCTTGGACACATTGGCTCCTTTTGTGCAGTTCAACTAAAATCGAAGTCGGAATAAAACCGAGCTTCAATTTTGATATCCCTGTAAGCAACAATAGGTATAAGGGAAACAATTACTGAGAAATAACAGTTGATGACTTGTCTTCATGGGAAACAAAGCAGGAGAGTAGCAATTCTCCATCAGTGTGATTCATTCATATTGACTGAGACATTATCTTAACAATGCCTTGTTTCAACATGTATAAAGAACGACAAAGCAGAAAAGTACCATTCCTAAAACAATGCAACTGATTCATTTTAACAGAGACATTATCTTCACAATACCTTGGTTAAACATGTAGGAAGAACTACAAAGTAGGATAGTACCATTCCTAACAAGTGTTGCAGTTTTGAATTAAGATTCAGTAGTTAATTAATTCTGAGAGTGGCATTGCTTAATTTTACCAACGGCATTAGATTAACGAAAAGCATAAACAGTTCCAGGGGATAGTGGGTGCAACAAAAATATGTGCTTCCATCTACTTATAAAGGGGGTGATGCAGAGTTTGTTGTAACAAAGCAACAAGCATCATGTCTGTGTTGGTCCCATTTTTGTTCACTACTTAATGGGAAAAGACAGCAGTACAATAGCTTCAATTCAACATTTATTTAAAACAGTACCAATACAAGTAGCA
The DNA here is from genome assembly GCF_018294505.1 of Triticum aestivum. Lineage (NCBI taxonomy): Eukaryota > Viridiplantae > Streptophyta > Magnoliopsida > Poales > Poaceae > Triticum > Triticum aestivum. The sequence goes on along the minus strand of NC_057798.1, from coordinate 295,902,818 downwards.
CAACATCTCAAAGCACACTACACAATCATGTGGATGAAGGCCTGTACTGACCTTTCATGAGAACACCAGGATAAAATATGAATCTGCCAACACAGATAGGAAATCCAATCTCGTTTTGTGCAGTTGCACTGAAATCAAGCAAAGTGTTTCGCGTAGCAAAGCAAAATGTCGCAATAGCAACAAGTTGAATAGATATCCCTATTTAAACAAAAGAAAAAAAGAATCAATTACTAGCTAATAAAGGAGGATGAAACATGCGGCCACAAAAATGGTAATCCCACCAATCCCTCACAAGTGTTGCAGTTTTGAAATAAGATTCAGTAGTTAATTCTGAGAGTGGCATCAATTACTGGCTTATAAAGGGGGTGATGCTGAATTTGTTGTAACAAAGCAACAAGCATCATCTCTGGGTTCGTCCCATTTTTGTTCACTACTTAATGGGAAAAGACAGCAATACAATAGCTTCAATTCAACATTTATTGAAAACAGTACCAAAACAAGTAGCACAACATCTCAAAGCACACTGCACATCATGTGGTTGAGACCAAGATTCGAAACAACTCGCCACAAAGAATGCAAAAAAAATCTCGATCTCCTTTTGTGCAGTTCCACCAAAATTAAGCAAAGTCACCAGTGTGACATTCAAGTTGAACTGCACAAAACACTCTTAAAACATAAGTGTTTCGAGTAGCGAAGCAAAATGTCGCAATAGCAACAAGTTGAATCGATACCCCTGTTTTAACAGAGGAAAAAAAGGAAACAATTACTTGCCGATAAAGGAGGATGAAACAAACGGTGAAAGAAAGAAGCATCTAACTTATCTTGGATGGAAAACAAAGTAGGATAGTAGCATTTCTAAAATGGTTGCATTGATTCATATTAACAGAGACATTCTCTTGAAACAACATTCGTTAAAAAATGTAATTTACTTTTAACAGTGGCATTGCTTCAATTTTCCGGCGGCATTCTTAGATTAACAACAGCAAAATAGCTGTATGGGACATGCTAGCACCATTTGCGTCCACACGTATAAATGGGTGATGTAGAGTATGTAGCCAAGCAGCATATCTGTGTTGGTCACATATTTGTTCTCTTTGAACTTTTTTCCTATGTGAGGGCAGCAGATCTAGTCCTGCACAAACTACCCGACTCCCCCAGTTTCTTTCCCTTTTCAACAAAGAGATCGGTTCCTTACAGATGTGTGTATTGGGATACCCCCTTTTTCCCTTTTCGACCAACAAAGCGGCTGGATAGCCACTCTATACTACTTTTCCTCCCTCCTTTCCTCATTGAACCACGTCCTAGATTCGTGATCCACTCCACCGCACCCTTCTTTCCTCTTTGAACCAAGACCTAGATTTGACTACAGATCGAAAAAGATCCACATGCAGCTAGAGGAACGACGGTTTCAAAGAAACTTATACCCAAGGGTCGTTGGGATGTGGCAAGGCGTGCGGCGGGAGGCCGAATCTGCCAACACTACGTACGGCAGCAAGGAAGAAGGGGTTGGTGGCCCTCCCGCAGAGGCGCTGGGTGAAAGAGAACAGCGCAGCCGGCAGTGGATTGCCTCCCTCGCCGAAGGCGATAGAGTGAACGCTGCACCTCCTCCCCTTCCCGATGCGACGGGATACAGAAGCCTCCTTCACCAGCTATGAGGGGGGAGAGAGAGACAAGAGGCCAACGCAGTCTTGTTTAGATCTGGTGAAGAGAGGGTGAGAGACTGTGAATATAGCAAACCCTAGCAAATGAACGCTGAGCCTCCAGCGTGTAACATATATGTAGTGCGGCGAGTGTGTGGAGAGTGCAAACCCTAGCGAACAAGCGCTGAGGCTCCCACTTATATATATACTAATGTAGTATGGACTGAGCTCAGGTGCCTTCACTTCATTTGCTTTTGGCTGTATGACAGGTGAGCCAGCCACATTTTGGGCCCACCTGTCATAAACCCAAAGGCAGGTGCACTAAGTCAATGAAGCTGCGTCCATATAGTACTCTCGTGTGTATACGACTAATATATAGTGGAGTGGTTTTCTTATTCTCTCCATAACAATCATTTTAAATTGTGTAAGTATGAAATGAAACTCTTTATTTAATGTACAGTGAAGAAAACTAGTACTACTTCCGATGAACTAACGGTCCACGCCCACGCGTCCTGGTCACACTTCCTGTCCATCACGTGTGGTACACTACCCTCCCTTAAGTGAACAACCACACATGCGCAAATTATCGGAAACGTGTGAGAGTATGTACAAATAAAGAATTTTAATTTCAATTATCGGAAAGGTTTGAGAGTATTACAAAGTTTGACTTCAGTCAAATCTAATATGCGGAGTAAATAAAAATGGAGGACTACTACGTCCATCCAGGTTTTTAGTCCACACCATTTTTTAAATCAAAGTTAATAGCTGGACAAATAAAATTACAGGGGAGCCAGAGACAAAGTTGTGAGAAGGCTTAGAAATCAATACAAAAATTATGCTCTTAGTACCAACGTCGATCCTTTTTCGAGGAAACATTTGGTTCACAGCCAATTATGTGATAAAATTGCACCAACGTGAAAGACAACTGCGTCTCCAACGCAACCAAGGTGAACTGACAAAGGATATCATCTTTGTGCGTAACAAGCAAAGAGCACTGATGGAATACAGCTTGTTTTTCATTGAAAATCGATCAGCTTCACCAGCCGATGCAACCATGAGGCGCAACCATGAGCATCGATAGGTCATCATGGTGATGCATCATCCATTTGGCATCAAGTTTGGGTGAGGAACCCTATGAAGTTTGACAAATCCTCACTGTGGTCTGTTTCTTCTCAGTAATCAAGCTCGAGAAAGGAAGAACCACGTGCCAGAGGAAAGTGAGGCGGAACAACAATGTCCATCCAATTTTGTGCAGTTCCACTAAAATTGAGGAAGACATGCCCGGGTATGGAGACACGCATCGCTGTTTCCAAAAATATAAAAAAGGGTTAGCAACGACATCTCAATTGTTAATAAGAATTAATGAAAAGTACACCAACAAACAGAAGCATCATAATTATATCTTGATGGGAACTAAACCAGGATACCCGAGAAAAAAAGGATTTCTTCATTTAACCAGTGATAGTACTACCACCATATGGACAATGACCGCACAACCACCAAGTACTTTTTGTCGAAACAACATGTATACCTCCACCGAGGCATAAATCAGGACAACTTTTTGAGTGACATTTCCTCTATAATAGTACTAGTAGGTGATGTTGGACCAGCCGACGAACCCTAGCTACTATGCATGGGGAGCTGGGGAGTAGTCGCATAGAAGAAAAGCCGCACGCAGCAACCTGGGGAGCTGGACTAGTACAAGAAGTTATACCTTAGGTGGGCGAGATGTCGTTTAGGCGGGCGGGCAGGATCTGCCCACACGACGGCAGCGAACAAGGGCGCGGAGGATCTTCGTCCGCGCCAGCGCCGGATCCAAGAGGACGGTGCGCATCGGCTCCCTCCGTCGCTGACGGCGACACCGTCAACGCTGCACCTCCTCACCTCCCGCAGCGGACGGGATTCGGCCAGATCTGTGACCACCGGTGAGGAGAGAGATAGAGTGGACACTGTCATCTTGTTTTGATATGGAGAGGGTGAGAGAGCGAGACGCGAGAAACTCTATCAAACAAGAGGCTATAATGGAGTAAAAAATCTGTCCATAGCAGTGGTTTTAAATAGAATACGCGTGTTCCCGGAAAAAAGAAACGAAAACTGGCGGACAATTTTTTAAGGGTCTATCTAGGACACATCTAGATGGTCATAGTTATGTCACATCTAAGTTGATGTCCACTCTGTTTGTGGTCTATTTTTTTGTCCTAGTTTTTTTTGTTTCTTGTTGCTACATTATATACTTGCGGGAGCTTAAATGTGATATCCTTAAATAACATCTAGATGTGAATTAGACAAACTGATTTTCTAACGTAGCAAGAAAGAAAACTCGATCAAAAACACGCCCCCGCTTCCAAGTCACGAGAGTCATCGCGCGCACACACACAGACATAGACATGCATATCCGTGTTTACGTAAAATTCCATTTCCATCTACATCTCCAATCATATTTGTGCAACCGGCACATTATTTATGTTGTTAATTATATACGCAGCAATATTAACGTACGTCATCTCTTGTTTGTGCACGTCCGGACCGCTGCCACGGCCGGTCCTGACCAACCCGAACCCTCTTCATCACACACGCGTGCTTCTCGCCCAAACAGTCAGTGCTGCATTCATGCCCGGCCAGAGCGGACGCAACCTCTCACTGGCGCCGGCATTGAAGCGGCACGCCGGTCGAGAGAGCGTCACCCGTGCCGCTTCCGGGTGCACGCGGCTGCTCCGCGTTCAAAGGTCGCAATAGCCGGCTACAACATGCATGTAAAAAGTTCTTGGGAGTCCATGCTACAGCTAGCTGTCCTCCCCCAACTCGTCAATCTCTTCAAGTAGTGCTAGTACTCCATGGCACGATCCATCGACAAGCAGGCGGGAAAGTTATCGTATACTCGGTTTGCGGTGAGTGGCATGCCGAGCGACCGTGTGGGGTCGAGCCGTGGAGGAGGGTGAGACACGAACACGACAGACGTGATTTAAACGTTGGTTTTGCTCGATGGTGCGATCCAATGAAACGAAACGTTGGTTTCTCTCCGTTTCCATTTTTTCTCCGGAAAAACGGAAACTTTACACTCCATTTTCATTCCTATTCCAAGGTTGCCCCGTTACAACATTCCATCAAATACAAAGGAAAACAAACATGCATGCTGATGCATCTCAATGATTCACAGATCATAGCCAATATTTACTTCACAACTAAAGAAAAAAGTTGTGGGAGTGTGTACGAAAGAAAAACTACTGATGGGGTCACTACGACTAAAAACCTAAGCCCTAAACATGATTTAATTCCTTGGCCAGGTAGAACCCGTCGAAGGAAAGACGGCCGGCACCCTCAGATCATACGATGCTTTTGTGCAGTTCCACTAAAATCGACCTGAGCATCCCTGATGGCAAAGATATTGAAGAAGTGTGATTAGAATAATAGTACTCGCAGTAGTCCATGAGACATAAACTCATCACAAGTAGAACCGGTAGAAGTAGAGAAAGATCGACATGGAGATGGAGCTACGGCAGTGGAGCAAGCCGGCTCCAAAAGGAAGATGGACTACCTGGGACGTTGGGCTGTAGCTAGAAGGGCGGTTGGGATGCGGCATCAGCCCATACTGCGGTGACCCCCGATTGGGACGCACCGACTGTGGGTTTTCTCCCTCGCCGATGTCGACAGCGTCTACGCAGAACATTGTTCCCTTCCCCCAGCTGCGGGATCAGGCCTGTCGTTCGATGCTTGTCAAGAGAGCAAACTTAGCAAGCAGGCTTGTAGCTTAGGCTCCTGCTAGTGTATATATAGTGGTTTTCTTTTTCTCTCCATATCAACCATTTTATATTGCGTACGTGTCATTCAAGAGTGAAATGATGGTTGCTTCTTTCGACTAACTTACTGTGTGATTTGACAGCTCCTTAATGGCCCCTACACGTACTCCCCCTACGTGTATGCAACAGTCACACGCACACATGGACGCAAAAACGTGCGCGACGCCCTAATGCATGCATGTCCGAGCACACGACGGAACACACACGGTCACGCTAAGTGCTCAACCTACATGTGCATGCACACACATACTCAGTCAGGGTGAGCTAGTGACCGTATAAACACCGAAAAATATATGTATTGAGAACAATGAGCGTATTATGAAGTCCACTAACCATATTTTTACAAATATACAGTGATAGCCAGTGTATTTATCTCGTTTGAAACTAAGCCATATTAACCGGAGAGGAGGCAGTATGGACTAGCATTACTTTGTTGTGTCCCGTCAACTTGCGGAACGAGGAGAAGGTTGTAGGACGGGAGAAGCTTGCGCGCGGTGGCTCGCAGGACAAGGAGAAACTTTTGACTAATGCAAGCTCTACCGCGCTCAGGCGGTGGACGTGCAACAGTTAATTCAGTGTTAGATTGCTAGAAGCATACACTATACTACTAGTGCTACTATTGTTCGACTTCCCGAATAGGCGAATAGCCAAGCGCAAAGTTTACTAGTACTAGTACTATTACTATAGTCTATAAAGGTACGTACTATACTAGTACTAGGAACCGGATGGAGGAGCGTCTGCACTCTTATTATAATTTTAAATGTGATAAGGCAATCTTCAACACATTTGGTTCTCTTCGAGGGTTCTCGCATGTGATAATGGAAGTTGATTGCATGGAACACTCGCCACAATTCTCGCTTAATTCTGGCTCATATCCTGTTACAAATAATAGCGCTCTATAATATTTCCTCTTTTTTCGTTATTCAGCATGTAAACATGTCAGCAAACCTTGTGGCGCATCTTCGTGCGAACCGTGCACTACTAGAAAACCCCCTACTAATGGCGCACCTAGTATGGCCATTAATGGGGCATCTGTGGTGCGCCACTAACAGCACGCCATTAGTAATTTTTACTAATGGCGCACCAGTGGTGCGCCATTAGTATCTGGTATACTAATGGCGCACCACTGGTGCGCCATTAGTATAGGCCACGGTGCGCCATTAGTATGCCTCCCAGGGGCCAGGTGCTTTGGATACTAATGGCGCACCACAACTGGATGCGCCATTAGTAACCGCGGCATACTAATGGCGCACTTTCCTGTGATGCGCCATTAGTGATGCGCCATTTTGAATCTAGATCTGGATCGTTGTTTTTTGCCCATTTTTTGCTCGTTTTTTTTGCTTGTTTTTTGGCACGACAATATTCTCAAATTTTGTTCCTGTTTTTGGATCTTGTTGCCATGGTCTTTTGCCGGAGAGGAGTTCGCCGGAGACGAGGAGGAGGAGGTCGCTGGAGAGGAGGGAGGAGGAGCTCACCGGAGAGGAGGGAGGAGGAGCTCACCGGAGAGGAGGAAGGAGGAGCTCACCGGAGAGGATGGAGGAGGAGCTCACCGGAGAGGA